>NW_027070230.1:259283-281916 GCF_002906115.3 Quercus suber
CCCAAAAAAAAAAAAAAAAAAAAAAAAAATCAATTGTAGCAATCTATAAAACATAACAAAAGCAAATATGATTTAATAGGCTTCTTGTAAATTAAATCGAGAAAGACATATTTTGAGAGAAACCAAAAAATCAAATCAAAACCTAACGTAACCCAAATACCTAAACTTTCAATAATTGTACACTAAACTTTCAGATTTGAAAGCATAAAACGTTAAATAAGGGCAACTTTCCTAATGTTATTAAAATAGGTAAAACAGAGATTATAATCGAAGACCAAAGCATCCAAAGAAAGAGAATAAACAGCAGAATTTTAATTCAAATTCGACTACGAAAGAGCACTGGTGAGAAGTTCCAGGGAAATCAGTGCGTACCTTCGAAATACACTGTTAAAGAGAAGGGATGGGGTTGAGAATGATTAGATCAAAATCAAAATCAATTAAATACCCAAACCTAAGACTAAACCAACTCAAACGTTTAAAGCAATATTTTAAAAAAAAATTTACCGATAAAGGTTTCTGGAGTTCTGACAGGAAGATGTCAGATTTCTCTTGTTAACAATGCTCTTTCCGAATAACGAACTCACGTACGTTCTCTCTTATTTCTCTGTCTTCGCCATCTCCAAACCTAAATCAAAGTGAGACTTTCGTACGCACCGTACGGTTTTTTAAAGAATTAACTTATACGTGGCAGAATTTTAACTGGTCATTTTTCCGACCGCAACTCTTTAAAGCTTCTAATATTATGGTATTAGATTAGATTTATATGTAGAATTAGATGAGATGGGTTCAAGTTACATCTGGTGTAACTCCATAAGAGTTACAACTTTTTTAAACCTTAGATTTCTAAAAGATCAAACGGTTAAAAGAAAACACTATTGTTCATCATTATATCATTAATTACTTACCAAATTAATAGCATCCTCATTATCTCTTTCCTTATTAATTGCTAATTGTGTTTTTTTTCCTCTCTCTTTAGTCCTTATTAAGTCCTTTCACTGTAATCGTTTTTTTTTTTCTTCTCCTGCAATTCATCCACGTCAACCCAACAAAAGATGAAGTAAAAAACAAAATTGCTCGAGAATATTTTTTCTCCTTTGCATGCTGCTGCCTCCTCCTTCTCTAAGCTATCTATCTTCGCTCTAAGCCACGGCACCAATTCTCTACCACGTGCACATGTAGGAGGGTCAAGCCAAACAAAGTATCCACAAGTATCATCTTGCAAACAAAAAAGAGATTAAACATAATTAATACTTAAATAATAGAGAGACAGAGAGATATTATTTTCAGATTCAATTAGTTTGGACACAACAAATTCTACAAATTGTTAAATTTGTATATTATGATTAGTGCTAATAAAAATAACATTATGTTATTCTAGTAACAACTTGACATGTAGATCGTTATGAAAAAAAATCATAGAAAATGCTATTAGATTGGCACAATACCCAATATTTTTCACACACCCAAAACCTCCTCTTGGGGCATAGCTATGTGTAAGGGTGGGGGGCCATGCCGCCCCCCTCCCCAAATTTTGAATTAAAAAAAAAAAAAATATATATATATATATAATACCACAAGCAAGTGTATAGAGAAAGGTGGGGATGACAATCTCTAATTACAAATGTGTTTGGCTAGGGTTTTCTCTCTGAAGCATTCCTCAACATTTGTGGGTAATGGGGGTTTATATAGGATAGGTGCAAAATGTGTGAGTCAGTCAGTACAGGCTGGCAGAACAGCATGTCTCGCGGGTGTCTCGCGGGAAGGCCTTACCCGCGAGATACTGGCGAGAAACAGCTGTCTCCATCTGTCATGACTCTTCGCATTCCAGCATGTGCAGGGCACATGCTTCACTTCGTGGGAAGCTTAGTCGCGAGATACCCGCGAGATTCCATCAGCTTCCAACTTGCTTGAGTCTTCACACACTCTCTATCACTCACCCCTTACACCAATTCCCACAACAAATACAGGGTATAAACGATTGATAGAAATTACAATCAAATTTGGCACGGAATAAAAGCCAACAGAACACATAGTTGTAAGTCACAACTTTACACTTATATATGTTTAGGGTTGTGAGAAAAGAAAACCTAAACAAATATACACAGATTGGTGTGAAATCAGATTTGAAAAAAAAAATTTGATTTTCGTAAATCTCGATACATAGGTTATCTATCGAGCAACTGTTGAGCATTGGGCTAAACAAGCCTTTAAAACCTCAATAGATGCTATCTGTCGAGCTAGCTATTGAGCTTTAAAATCTAGCACTTCTTCACTTGTTTCTTGGACGGATTTGCATGATTTTAACACTTGGACTTAAACTCTTGTTCCTTAAAGTATTAAACACATCCTAGATCTACCCAATTACAAGAAAAATGCGTTTTATCATAGGATTAGCCAATTTTAAATGACATATATTCCTAACATGATTCACATATGTCCTAACAGACTTCACTTATTGCATGCTTTTATTTTATTCGTTTATTTCTCATTGACGAGTATGCGTGGAAGGTATATTCTTTCCTTATTTTCTTTTTGTTACCTTAAGGTTTTGTTTCATCATTTGGTGCTTTGCCATCCATGATTGTTGTCTAAGGACAACTATTGACGATACGTCTCTACGTCAAGAGATTTTATTCATCTATGGCTTTTAGCCTTTCTTGTGGAATTTTAACTTTATAACGGATTAAAAATACTTAGTAAAAAATCCAATATGCTTTATATATAAACTAGGAACTTCGTACATAACATAATAGTGTTCACAAACATTGCACATGCCAGAAACTTGTGCTTTTCAGGGAATTCAAATACTAAAAATCATAACATGAGTGCTGAAAAATAACATAAATAGGCTACCAGTAGGAACCAATAGTCTGTAGGTTTTAGGTCGTCCATACTGACCTTCTCGACGAGTCTTCACTGATAGTACTTCTTTAAGTGCTCCACATTCCATAGATGCTCTAGCCTTCATCCATCTAAGAATTCCAAATAGTACAATCCTCGTCCTCTGTAGTTGATGACTCTGTATGGTCCTTCCTAATTAGGTCCCAACTTTCCATGAGTAAGGTCCTTAGTAGCTAGGGATACCCTTGTAGATGAGGTCTCCAATGTTGAATTGCTTAGGATTGACCAACGCATCATGGTGCTTAGTCATCAAGTTCTTGCAACATGCCACCCTCAGTTCCATGTCCAACCTTCGCTAGTATCACTGCATCACTTTCATATGCTAACTTAAAAGGAGGCTCTCCAGTAGGAGTCCTCACCATCGTCATGTATGCCCAAAGGATACTAGGTAGTTCGTCTGGCCGTATCCCTTTTACCCCCTCAAGAGTCTTAATGATCTTTATCAAGGATTGGTTCACAACTTCTGCCTGTCCATTAGCCTATGGGTGGAAGGGTGAGCAGTAGTGATTCCTAATTTCCAACTACTCTCAAAACTCTTTGAAAGGTGTATTATCAAATTGGCATCCATTTCTGAGACGAGCACCCTAAGGGATTCCAAAACGACAAATGATATTCTTCCAGACAAAGTTTTTAACATTCTGCTCAATAATATTTGCTAATGGCTTTGCTTCTACCCAATTGGTGAAATAATTGATACCTACCACTAAGAACTTCATTTGCCTTGTCCCCATGGGAAAGGGACCAAGGATGTCAAGTCACCACTAGGCAAATGGCCAAGAGGCAACCATTGGATGGCTAGTAGTATCCTGCATGAATTATCTTGTGTATGAGGGATCTTGCCTTTAAATGATTTTCACATGCTCCTTTATGTATGTCTCTCATGACATACTGGACGAGTTAAACACCTTAAGTAGTGCTGAGAGAAATCCCTTTTATACAACACTTCATCCATGAGGACAAATTTTGCCGCTCTAACCCTCAACTTCCTTGCTTCTTCTTTATCCTCGGGGAGGACTCTATCCTTGAGATAGGATACAATTGGAATGGTCCAGCTCGCCTCTCTGTCTTTCTAATGCACATCTGGAACATCTCTGCTTGGAATGTACTAAACTTTGATCTGGTCATCCACTAACTCATTTGCAGATGCTGCCTTTGCTAGGTTGTTGGCTTCCATGATCTTTTCCCTTAGAATCTGGTGGAACTTTGCCATTGTGAAGCCCTTGCTGCATTACCTGACTTTGCTCAAGTATCTTTTCATCATTCCCTCCTTAGCTTTGCATGTCCCATTCACCTAACTTATAATCAACTGTGAGTCTCCTTGGATGAGAATTGACTTTGCTCCTAGTGACTTAGCCAACTCCAAGCCTTGTAGGAGGGCTTCATACTCAGCTTTGTTGTTGGTCGTTTGGAATGGTAGAAGGACAATATACTCTAGACGATCCCTTTTTGGTGATTATAATATTAATCCAATTCCTCTTGCATGCTATGTGGATGAACCATCCATACAGAGGACCGATTCTTTTGCCCCTTAGTCTTTATTCTGTTGATCATGGGTAGGAGTGAATTCTGTAATGAAGTCTACAAGGGCTTGGGCTTTTATTGCTTCCCTTGGTCGATACCTTACATTAAACTCACTAAGTTCAACTGCCCATTGAATCAGTCATCCAATTGCTTCTAGTTTATTCATAACCTTCTTGAGCTAATGGTTTGTTAGTACTTTGATGACGTGAGCTTGGAAATAAAGCCTGAGCTTTCTTGCTGCCATTACCAATGAGAAGGCTAACTTTTCTATTGGTAGGTACTGTCCTTCAGCTCCTCTTAAAGCTTTGCTAGTATAGTAGATGGTCTTCTGCACCTTTCCTTCTTCCTTAATTAAGCCTGAACTCACTGCATGAAGGGATAATGCTAGGTATAGATACAACTCTTCACCGGGTTTGGACGGGCTCAACAAAGGAGTTGAAGTGAGATAAGCCTTAAGGTCTTTAAATGCTCATTGATACTCATTTGTCCATTCAAATGCTTTCTTTTAACACTCTGAAAAATGGTAAACACTTGTCAATAGCTTTTGAGATGAACCTATTAAAGGCTGCCACTCATCTAGTGAGACTTAGTACTTCTTTGATATTCTTTGGCGGCTCCATGTTTAGTATTGCTAGGATTTTATTAGGATTTGATTTAATTCCCCTTTGCAAAACCATGAAACCAAGGAACTGTCCTGATGAAACTCCAAAGGTGCACTTGCTTGGGTTCAGCTTCACATTATCATCTAAGCATGTCAAAAGTCTTTTGCAGGTCATCCAAATGTTGCATCTCCTTTGTGCTTTTGACTAACATGTTTTCTACGTACACTTTAACATTTCATCCAACTTGTGGACCAAACATATGGTTAACTAGCCTCTAATAAGTGGTCCCAGCATTTTTCAAACCAAAAGGGCTTCCCTATTGAAATGACTGATGAAGGTCCGAAGACTTTGGTTTTGTCCTTGCTCTATGTTCAATAAGTTGGACGAGGAATGCTTATACCTTAGGCCTCCAACGAAGTTGTCGATGAACAACTTACTTAACTCCTAGAACAAAGTTATGGTGTTTGGTGGTACTTTACGAAAACACACCTTGGCCGAGCCTTTCAATGTTGTAGGAAAGGCTATGCATATGATTTCATTTGGAACTCCTTAGAGATGGTGTTCGTCTTGAACATGGCAATGTGATCACAAGTGTCTCGTATTCCATTATATGAGTCCAAGGTAGGCATTTTGAACTTGGAGGATAGAGGATGACTCATAATGGATGCAATGAAGGGAGAATGAGTTTTGTGGACGAGATCCACATGGTTTGCACTCCTTATGGAGTCCTTCATCTCCTCCGTGACTTTCTTCATCTAATCCATTTCTCTCGCCAAGTGTGGCACCCTTCGAGTAAGGGTACCTCTGGACTAATCTCCTCTTTCAACGTTGTTCCATTCTCCGAATTTTTCTTGCGTTCCTCAGGGCGTCATTGTCGACGTTGTCTATTGACTTCTTTAGTTCATTCTTGGTTTTTTTACATTAAGTCTGCCATTGTGGCTACCATGGACTGTAGCTGTTGTTGGAAAAATGCTGATGGTGGTGCTGGTACACGATTTGGGTGACTAGAGGCATTTTCACTCTCCTGATGTTCTCAACTTGTGGCCTTCGGCCTAGTCCAAACCATGCAGCCTTTTTGACTTAGAAAACAAGGCGGTCAACACTTAGAAACTTTTCTTACTTTCATACAGACGGAACTGATGATACACGAGAATCAGTAGGCTGAATACTCTGGGCTACAATGATAGCTTGAAGACTTGAAGAGAAAAAGAGACTTTTAAGAATGATCGGGGTGAACCAGCCAAAGACCCTCCAACAGTTAAGTTAATTTTCTCTCTAGAACACTAGGATGGTGAGTTAGTGAATAGTAAAAATGTACCTTGGGCTAATGGGGTCAAATCCTTTTTATAGAGAGTTTTTAGTGGGTCTACTTGTTTAGATCCATTATCATTATGGGAGATGTGTATAGTTAGTGGAGAAAGTGGAACGGATTTCGAGGAATCCTCCCCACATTCTAGAATGATGAATCGTGGTCCAATTGCTTGGTGTTTGTAGAAAGATCCTTTGAAATTAGCTAATTTTTGTTTGGTCGTCCATGCCCTTGTATGCCATGGACGACTATCCTGATTTGGATGATCATGATAACCATAGGCAGATCCTATTCATGTTTATGGTGCTTCTGTTGGGCTTCCTTCCTTGTAAAATGTTCTGGACATGATTTGGTGATAGATGACTACCATGGAAAAATGAGCTTAATTTAGGCCTCCATCAATCTCCATGTTAGCCTCTCTAGATCTAGGCTTTCCCATGCTTCGCGCCCTCCGTGGGTTTATGCTTGTGTGGTCGTATTCGTCCCTCCTAGGGCTCGTTTGGATGTGACTATTTGTGAGATACACCCCCATGGTGTTGGTGTGCTTGATATGCATGTTTCTATGCTTCGTGTGGTGTTGATATGCTCGCCTTGCTTGCTTTGCGCTACCTATTTGGCTTCTTTGCATCTTTTACACGCTTGCCTACATGTTCATGCATAAGTCTATGTGTCGTCCATACTCCAATCCATTGGAACCATGGAAACTCGATACAAACCTAAAATTTTCCTCCTAGGACACCCCTTTTGTTTGATAACATGCTTTGTTTGCCTCTTTGTGTGTTTCACATGCTTGTCTTTATCATGCTTCTTTTTCTATTTGTTTCTTTGCTTGCCTCCTGGCTTGTTTCTCTTGTCTTTACATGTACATGCATGGAGCGAGGACACTTGAAGCAAGGGTGTGACCTTCTAGGCACAAGCAAAAAGGGCAAGGATGCAAGCCCATAAAGGGCAATGTTTAGTAGATTAAGGGGCCTAGCCCTTCCAGAGCGATCTTCTCTTTCTTTCTCTCTAAGCCTCTTCTCTAGAGCATGCATTAGGGTCCCCCTCTATGTACCCCCATTAATTTTCTTGCTTCTTGCTTGGGTCGCATTCCCTAGGTATGGCAATGTTTGTTTTACATTTCCTGTATCTTGTTGGGCTATTCCCTTGGAACATTGGTAATGTTTGATTTACTTTCTCGCTCTGTGTGATAGCATTGTGCATGATGTGTGTGTGTGTGTGTGTGTGTGTGTGTGTACGTGCGCACATGTGTGCGCGTGCGTTTGTATGGGTGATCGTGCACTTTGTATGATAGACTCTCGTGGCTACATGAGTGACCCTCTCTAGTCATGAGAGCTCTTGACCTTTTAGTATGGGTATGCACTCAAGGCAATTGTCGTAGGTCCATATTTATGATATATTTTGTGCACGATCATCGCAGTGTGATTGTCTTGATCCATGTCACCAAGTGACATTGGTTTCCCTGTGTATGCGACACATATCAACATGTTTAACACTTTGAAGGGCTTTAGCTCGTCACGGTGCGAGCATGTTGATACGTGCCATATAAACAGACGCAAAATCCTACCGATGTGCCATAGCGCACCAAACACGAAACTCTGCCGGATTTTCGTCATGAAAATGGGGCATCCCCATTACTATATTCTCATGTAGAAAGCTTGGTGAGAATAGCAATTGGAATGCTATGACACACCTGAGGCAAAGCACTGCCAGATTTCCATCCCGAAAATAAGGCAAAATGCTGCCAAATTTTTGCTGAGGAAATTTGGCAAGGACTTCAAACACACTTGGAAAGCATCAATCGGGACCACACCCATTCATAAATCAAACCTCAAAGCCTAACACATTTAAAGCCCTGAAAGCTAATGCCAATAGCTTTTTTTCAATTGCTAATGTCTAGAAATTATGATTTTACCTAAACAAAGTGTTGTCTATGGATAGGCATTTTAGGGTGCCTAACACCTTCCCCACACATAACCAAACTTCCGAACGCATGAATCAAGATTTTTTACCCATCCACATTAGATTAGGAAAAACGACATTTTTCTTAGCTTAGGTTTGGTAATAAAATCAAATAGAGTCAAGTGACTAATCTAACCTTAGAAAAAACCCAATGATTGGTGGCGACTTAACTTACCTTTGGTAATATCCTTAAAATCGACTCATATTCTAGTCACACACCCGAGTTATGACACCTACTCCATATAAACATGTGAGTGTCGTCGTGATGGGTGGTTGAGCAGCCACGAGGCGTTGACGAACTGGCAACTCCACTAGGGATACTTAGAGAGTTTAGCCTTTAGTGCTTTCGATAAGATCCTAATCTTTGGACATTGGCTTTCAAAAACATTGAAATTGGCATTAGCCTTTAAGGCTTTCTTTTTTGAAAATTGCTTTCACTATATCCTAGTAAACTATTTTCAAAACTCAAAAATATTTTCCAAAAATGATTTTCAAAATAGTTTTCCAAAAACCGACTTTGAGGTATTTTTGTATGTGTGAAGCTTTACTACTTTACAAAAGCATGCTTTATAGTTTTCCTCCACATGTACGACCAGAGTAAGACTTAATTGCTACACATTTATCTATGCTTATATCTATTGTGCTTGGAAAGTCTTTCCCATTTCATTTCAAAATGAATGACATCACCCTTCATATTGGTTCGAACTCGGACTTAGTGTTGAAGGCTAATGCTGAATTGTAGGCTTTTCTTGCGTCCATTGGTGGATAGGATTATGCTAAAAAGGCCCCCTTGATTTGCTCTATCCCACAACTTCTATGAAGGGAAGGATTAGATAATCAAGGTCCCCCCTAAGAATAGGACCAACTTACCAGTTAAGCCGTGTCTCATATAGTTGGCCTAGATTTCGTCAAAACTATGAGAACTAGGAAGAGCCAAATCCGAGTGACATCCCAGCCTAGGGTAGGATATCCTTTATAGGATTGTTTTCAAAACGAGTCAAAGGGAAAATGTCCATTTTCGTTTGCAGGTTCGCCCTTGTTGCTTGCATCAAAGAGTCATGCTCTACTCTAGGTTCTATCCATCCTGTTTACATAGCATCTATAATTAACTGCTAGAGAAAAGCAAACTCGAAACTTGCACATTAGATCATACCTTGTCCCTAAGGGTTTCCAACCCTACAAGGGAATGCATGCATACACTAATGGCTCCGTCATGTAAATGTGTACAGATAAAGATCTTCCCCTAGAAGGCCAAGCCATCAAGAATGAAGCTTTTCATTTTAAATTTGAATTTCCTTGAATTGAAAAAGCCCTATTGTTAGAGCCATTGTCTACAGCCCATGATCCTGGGGCATTGTAAGAAGTCAAAATTTTGTATAAGCATTACTTTTTCATGTAATCAAAAGATAAGGGTCCATCCTGCAATTTTGAGCATGATATGAAAGTTTCGATTAATTGCCAAGCTTGTGCATTAATTCTGCATCACTGTAGAAACTCAGCATGATAAATACCCGATCAAGGGTCCAAGCCAATATTTCGAAAATGATAGGTGCACTTTACATGAGCAAGAACTTATACTAACTTCGGGTTTGTTTTATGTTTCCACATTGTCAAATTTTCAAATGTACCCCATTTCTTTCCCATCCCATTCTTTTCCTTTCTAGGTTCCTAAAGAGAAAATATTGCTCAAAGGAAACAGTTCAAGCTACCATCACACCATAATCTTATCATCATTAGGTCTCATGCTAAAGAGATGTCTACTAGTGGTCCTTTCTCTATCAAGAAAAACACTCATGAAATTGCTTTCCTGAAAGAGCAAATGGTAGAAATAATGTGCATGGTACAATAGCTGGTTGTTGGAGTAAACTAAGGATCATCTAGTC
This sequence comes from Quercus suber, assembly GCF_002906115.3. Lineage (NCBI taxonomy): Eukaryota > Viridiplantae > Streptophyta > Magnoliopsida > Fagales > Fagaceae > Quercus > Quercus suber. The sequence continues at coordinate 269,462 of NW_027070230.1, forward strand.
CTACTCTAGAGGGTTTTGCACCCCATTCTAAAAATAAGAACCAACCACCGTCAGAGTTGAATCAAGACCAAGCTACACCACCATTCAACCCACAAGGGAATAACAAAGAAGTGGATCCTCCTAAGGATAAGACCTCTGAGTCTGGTTACGATCAGGTCAAAAGTCATGTAGAGACCTTGATTGAGAAAATTTGTATCATAGAGGGCTCTAACACCCGAGGAAGTGTCGATCTAGACAGTCTTGCCAATGTCCTTCAGGTCATTATGCCTCCTAAGTTTAAGGCACCTGAGTTTGTCAACTATGATGGTATTGGATATCCTTGCACCCATCTATGCATGTTTTGTAGGAAGATGGCACCCTATGGAGATAATCATCCATTACTCTACTAGGTTTACCCTAATAGCTTGACTGGCCTTACTGCCACCTGGCATGTGAGATTGGAAAAGACCTCTAGCTGTAGAGAGATGGCCAATGCATTCTTGGAATTCTATCGGTTCAATACTAGGATAGCTCTCGACTACATAGTTCTTCAAAGGAAAGAAAAGCAAAGTGAGGAATCTTTCTGTGAGTATGCCTAAAGGTGGCACGAGCTAGTCGCCTAAGTGCTTCCCCCTAATGGAAAACGAGATGATCAAGTGGTTCATTGATAACCTTAAGCCTCCTTACTATGGAAAGATGATCAGTGCCCAAGTCACTCACTTTGTAAGCCTGATTCCTATTGGGGAGCGCATTAAGGAGCAAGAAAATAGTTGATCCTGAGGCTTTGAATTCTATGATAGAACAATAGGTGAAAAAGGCAATTGGCTGCAAAGGGAAGGAAGCCAATGTTACTGTGATGGAAAAAGCGCTTGAAAGGCCTAGGGGTGTTACTTCTGCTTATACAGCCCTAAATGCTCAACCTTATCAACCATAGGTCTAGCTAGCCTAGGCACTTTACCAAACATTCAATTAGAGGGAAAGGCCTGATCCACCCCGATATCCCAAGGAACCACGGAAATTCTCTCTGTTACCCATGCCCATGGCAAAGCTTTATGCTTATCTATTGGAAAAGAAGCTAGTGACTCCAATATTTGCAAGACCTAGAGATGGTCCTCCTCTACCCAATTTTGATCCATTCGAGAAATGTGAACACCATTTCAGAGCCGAGGGACATACCCTAAAAGAATGCACAAATCGAAGACATCGAATCTAGGATCTCATTGACAACAAGTTAGTACAGTTCGACAACACGGCCAAGCTGAATGTCATCACCAACCCCTCGCCTCCTCATCAGGAAAGGAATGTGAATGTTATCTTTATAGTGAAGGAGAGGATCCCTGATTTCTCATCCCCTTCATTCCCTTGGAAAGCCATGTTGTGGGCTTTAGCCTTTGAAAGAAACATTGTTCTCAAGAACATAGGAACTACAGGTTTTGACTAAGTAGTTTACTCATTTTGTGATAGTGGGGACTGACATGCCCTATTCGATTGTAGAGTGCTTTGCGCACAAGTTCAGAGTCTAGCTGACCATGGTATCATCTGGATCGAAAGAAAATCCATGCGAAGGAGAGATTGCATGGCAGCCAGCCTATGCCCTTTAAGTACCTAAGCCGAAACTAGCCACAGTGCTATGTTAATAGGATCAAGGAAGGATTAGGATGAATACTTGCAAGAGCACTTACGTAAGATTCCTCCAGCTCCTCCGACTTCAGTCATCATTGAGGAGATTATAGAATCACCTGTGGATTCAGAGGCACCAGCTTCAAAAAAAGGATAAGCTATACCAGACGTTGAAGGCTTTGCTCCTTTAGTTTTGGCACTACCTGCAGTCATAGGGCCATCTCTAGGATTTATCCAGAAGGGAACCCCTGTCGTCCCCGTTGTCTGAGGTTTCAATCCTCTGATTCTACCAAGGTCTATCCAAGGAATCTCTAGGGCTCTTAACCTAAAAGCTTTGAAGCTGCTTTACCTAGCCCAGTCATCATCAGTCCACAGGTGTTCTTCCTGATGCGAAATTCGCAAACTCAAGAAGGTGTGGTCATCCATATGCCGAAGCCCTTCCCTTACCAAGATAGCCATCGTGTCTCATCGAAATATGATGTGACTTTGATTTCCACCCGATCTGGAAAGGAAGAGGTTTACTTTAATATCTCTTTAGGCCTGGCTAGACTCACCAAGAGTGGTCGATGTTATACTCTTAAGGAACTAGAAAAGAGGAGAAAAGAGATTGGCAAGAGCACAGCTGAGCCAGTCAGGAATAGGGTCACCACTGAAGGAGCCGAGGAATTCTTGAAAACCATTCGAAAGGTCGATTATAGTGTGATTCAACAGTTGAACAAATCTCCAGCTCAGATTTTTATTCTAGCCCTATTGCTATCTTTTGAGGTCCATTGTGAAGCTCTATTGAAGGTGTTGAAGGTTTCACATGTGCTTATTAGTATTACATACTCCTCTTTTGAGGGTATGGTATCATTGGTGTTGGCCACCAACCAAGTTTCATTTTTAGATGATGAGTTGCCTCTAGAAGGTAGAGATCACACCTTGGCCATGCATATCATGGTTAAATGTGAAGTCATGATTGTCGCAAGGGTATTAATCGACAATGGATCAGCCTTGAATGTCTGCCCAGTGGCCATTCTTGAGCACCTGAAAGTGGATATGTCTTTTATCAAACCTAGCACTATGATCATCAGAGCATTCAACAACACACATCGAGAAGTGCAAGGCGAGATTAAGTTAATGATTAAGATTGGCCCAAGATCCTTCAAGGTCAGCTTCCTAGTAATTAAGGTTGACTCTAGATACAACATGCTTTTAGGGAGACCTTGGTTGCATACAGCAAGTGCAGTTGCATCTACCCTTCATAAGAGACTCAAGTTCTTCTTCTAGGAGACATTTATCCCCTACATTGATGCTAATGCTTTTCGAATAGCATCCTTCCTTAGCTTCAAGCTAGTTTCCATAATTCACAATGTCTCAGAGCCTGAGTTCGACTTGCTTGTAGCAATTCTAATGGCTATGAAGGAAATGCTCAAGTTTGGCTACAAATTAGGCCAAGGTCTCGGAGCCGTTAAACATGAGAGCCCTACTTTCATTGAACTTTTAGATAACAAAGGAAGATTCGGTTTGGGGTACAAACCCACTCATAAAGAACTCTTTCACACTTCTAAAGGAAAGAAAAGGAAGTGCAACACTTCAGGGATGTCTATTCTCCATACAAGAACCACTTTTCTAGCTTCGGCCGAGGTCATTCTGTTCGAGCCTTTCAAGGAATTAGAAGATGAAGAGCTTGATCTGGCTTGCATTATTTGACTCTGTCCCGAAGAGTTCTCTGTGAACGCTATCATATCTCCCAAAGATAATTTGACTTCTACTATTTGACTAGGGATGCCAAGAGAGTTGGCAGGCTTTTGGACCATCAAGCCTTACTTTGTGGTTGCACAGGCTGAGTAAGAAGTATTCCATCATCAAATGATTGGGCCTCCTAATCACCCTAGTGTGAGAGACCGTGCCCATGGCTCGTTTTTATGGTGTGTTAGGCCAAACCCACGTGAATGGGTGGAGTCGTGTTATTGCCACTCAAAATGGTGGTTCAACTAGTTATATTTTCCCCTTTAGATTAAGGGTTTTACAATGGAGTCGCCACTTATTTAATTGTTGGAATAAATAAGAAAACCATAATTGAAAAATTCATCATTTTATTAATTTGAAATTGAATTTACATTGAACATAGGAAATTACATGGTTTTGGTCCTAGATACAATCTAAGATAAAGTACATGACTTTGTTTCTTAGTTATAATTTAGAAATTGAAAATTATATGGATAAGCATTTGATCTACAAACCCTCGATCTAAGTTCGGAGGCTGTGTTACAAGGTGGGAAGGTGTTAGGCACCCACCTTGCCCGGTGAAACTGGTCTTCTAGACTATGGTGGCCAACAATCATATCATATCATCCAATATATCAATCAATTTACATGTTGAATTTAATGTGTGTGCATGTGATAAACCCTAATTCAATTTATTAAGCATTGCATTTGGATTGAAAAATAAATTCTAGTGAATGTGTGTGGATGGTGATAACCTAGATTCAAGGATTTGAAAGAATTATTAAACAAACATGTTTTTCATATTTTTGATGTGGATTTAAGATTAAAACTTGTGATATGCATGAACATGTGATGAACAACCAAGAACATGTGAAGAACATATAAGAACAATTAAGAACATTCAAACATATTCAAGAGAATTTAAATTATTAGTATCATGCTTTAATCCTAAATTCTTATAATGGCAACATAAAAAACCAATTAGGGAAAGAGATTATACCTTCACGCAAGATCCATATAGTGGAGGAGGAGACTCTTGATGGAGGTCTTAAGAGCGGAGGAAAAGAAGAGTTAGGAGAGGAAGAGTGAGTCTCACTCAATACCTTGAGTCTCAGGAAGACCAAGATATGATAAGACTATTCTACTTCACTAGAACTTAAGAGAGGAGAAGAGATGAGAATTTTTGTGAACTGGAATGAATGAGAGGGAGGGTTTATATAGTAGTGGTGGAGGGGATATGAATGGAATGCTATTTAATGAGAGTTGACAAGGATTATGAACCTAGATCTCATTTTAGCCTTGGGGAAACTCTGGTGCATTAAATGGAGAGATTGGTGGGAGTGGGGAGCAAGCCAAAATTCAGTTTTCCCGTAGCTACTGTAACAGCCTATAGAGCCAACTTAAAAAAATCATATCTGACTCAATTCTGATCAGAATTGTCTCGTTCTTATGCTCAAATTGAAGCCCCAGATGTCTAGTTTTTGAGAAAATTAATCTCATTCACAGATTCAAAATATTATGAGAGATATCAATGAAATGGTGAGTAGAGGTCATTTGTTAGAAAATGGTTTCAGCACAATTAACATTAACAGGTCCCAAATTAGTTCCCAATTAACATTAAATGGCTCCAATCACTCCCATTTCAAACTTAATTGGTTCCAAATTTACTCTAATTAAAAGATAATTGCAAAAATTACTCATTGAATAATTAATGTTTAATTATCTAATTAATTAAATATATGCAACCTCACCATAAAATGTAGTCCTAACCAATCAAATTATGACACATCATTAATCTCCGATTGATTATACTTATAACCAATTGAAATCAATTGTTCATAATCACATATAGTCGGACTCAATTTGTGATAGTGCATCTCAGCCATTAAAACTTGATTTGATGATAACTTTCAATCTGGTGGTCTGATTAGAGCTTATGACCAGTCGATTTGATCGTTACAACATTGAGATCATTTTGGTGAAATGAGATTAAAGATCTAATGACTAGAATCGAGATGCATATTTTCAAGGTGAAAATACCATTTTACCCTCTATGTGAGGTTAAATACGGGTTGCAAAATGGGGTGTCAACAGAATGCCCCTCATTAGCAGAGCTTAAAAAGCAAATATCAATGTATGAAAGAAACACCTAACTTTGCAATCAAGATTTAACCATGGTAAAGGTATGATGCATGTAGATAAATATGTAGACGGTCATGTTACGGATCAAAATGTGGACCGAATCTCTTGGGAGATTGCCTACGTACCTCTTAGTGAGAGGATCAGGTCCAAAAGTAGTTCATACGTGCAGCCTTTTTTTCTTTTCTTTTCTTTTTTTTTTCTTTTTTTTCTTTTTTTGTGGAAAAAAAATGAGTACAAGACATGCTTACCAGTGGTTACGACAAAATGAGGATTTCAGTCATGATCTTGAATTTTGGACATGCTTCCCAGAGGTCCGATGGATTGAAGTTTGGACGTGCTTCCCAGAGGTCCGATGGTTTGACTTTGGACGTACTTCCCAGAGGTCCATTGAAAGTGAATTTGGACGTGCTTCCTAGAGGTCCGTTAAAACTGAATTTGGACATACTTCCCAAAGGTTCGATGGATTTGAGTCTGGACGTGCTTCCCAGAGGTCTGATGGATTTGAAATTTGGACGTGTTTCCCAAAGGTCCGATAGATTTAAGTTTCGACGTGCTTCCCCGAGGTCCGATGAAATTGGACTTTGGACGTGCTTCCCAGAGGTCTGATGGTTTGAAGTTTGGACGTGCTTCCCAAAGGTCTGATGGAATTGGATTTTGGACGTGCTTCCCAGAGGTCCGATGGTTTGAAGTTTGGACATACTTCCTAGAGGTCCGATGGTATTGGATTTTGGACGTGCTTCCCAAAGGTCCGATGGTTTGAAGTTTGGACGTGCTTCCAGAGGTCTGATGGAATTTGATTTTGGACATGATTCCCAGAGGTCCGATGGTTTGAATTTTAGACATGCTTCCCAGAGGTCCGATGGATTGAAATTTGGATGTGCTTCCCAGAGGTCTGATGGATTTGGAATTTTGGACGTGCTTCCCAAAGGTCCAATAGTTTGAAGTTTGGACATGCTTCCCAGAAGTCCAAGGATTTGAGATTTTTGGACGTGCTTTCCAGAGGTCAAATGGATTAAATTTTGGACGTGCTTCCCAGAGGTCCGATGGTTTGACTTTAGACATGCTTCCCAGAGGTCCATTGAAAGTGAATTTGGACGTGCTTTCCAAAGGTTCGATAGATTTGAGTTTGGACGTGCTTCCCAGAGGTCCGATGGATTTGAAATTTGGACGTGCTACGATGAATGCTGAGGGTGGACAGTTTACTTGATGTTGCACCACTAGAGAATATAGAAGAAGATCATAGCTTTCTTTTCCTAATGAAGATTTTTTTTTTTTTTTTTTTTTTTTTTTTTTTTTTTTTTTTAGATTTGAAGATTTTTTCATTATCAAAAAGTGAAGAAGATGAAGATGGAGATGGAGTAAAAGAGATGAAAATTTATTCCTTATTTATTTTTTTTTGAAAACCTATCCTTTGAATGAGAATCACTTTGGTTGGAGTTAATGCGGTTTGCTGAATAAGTCCTTGCTTAATTCCTGCAAAAAGATAATTTCAATTAGCAATGGATTTATTTATTAAAATGAATTGGAAGTACTTACCCAGTGCCCCTAGTTTGGGGCATATTCTATGCTTAGATTGAAGTTGAATTCATTTGATGTTATTGTTAGGTTCTAAGGTCTTAGGATTTTATGTATTTAGAACTCTAATTTGTAATGTTGGCAAACCATGATCAAAACATTGTATTTAGTTTTATTTAGACTTGCTCAAAGTTGGTTTAATATTGTACAGTTGGAATCGAGTGGCTGCAGAAGTACTTGGGACTCTCGGCCTGGCTCGATCGATCGAAGAATAGACTCGATCGATCGAAAATCGCACAGGTTGAATTTTCTGCAGAATTTCCAACTCAGCCCTACTTCATTAAACGTTTAGGGTTTTATGTTTTTACCCTAGGTATATAAATAAAACCCTAGCCACGTTTTTGAAAGAAGTCCATATTGTATTGTTGCTCATACATTGCTGTTTTGTGTGAATCTCGTGTGAGATCTTTGAGGAGCTTTCCTTTACACAAAACTTAGGGTTTTCATGGTGGAGATTATTTCAACATCTTGAAGATCATTACTGTTGCAACCATTGGAACTTAAAAGAAAAGCAAGCGGGGAGCTTGTAGCTGATTGAGGAATTCAAGAAAGAAGTAGTCCGTGGATTCGGAGCCTGCGCGTGGTCGTGTCAGGAAGTTCTACTGGTGGGTAGCATTAGGAAGTCGAGCGGGGAGCTTGTAGTCCTTTTGTACGAACTTCAATTCTTTCATAATAAATTCAGGTTAGCCTTGAGGATCGGTGGGTCAAATCCTCCCCAGGTTTTTACCGTGTGGTTTCCTGGGTGATCATATCTTGTGTTATTTATTTTCCGCTGCATTATATCTTGATATGATTGTTTGGATTGTTTTAACCTAGAATTGCTTAATTTGACTAAGTAACAACTTGGCTAATTAATCTAGGCTACGCAATCTGTGTGTTTAAGGGGTCATAAACCGTTCAAGTGGTATCAGAGCCTTGGTAGCTCTTTTTTGTTTGAGATTTTTTATCTCTGAGCTGATCCTTGACCCCTGTTGTCATGGAGCATGGACACTCTCTGTTTGTTCCTCCTCATTTTGATGGGAACAACTATGCCTATTGGAAAGTAAGGATGAAAGCATTCCTGAAATCCATTGATGAAAGGGTTTGGAATTCCGTTGAATACGGATGGGAGAAGCCCGCTACTCCTGTGAGTGAGTGGCAAACTTCTGAAAAAGAAGCAGCAAGCTTCAATAGCAAAGCTATGAATGCTATCTTTAATGCTATTTCTATGGAGGAATTTAAGAGAATCTCTAATGTTGAGGTGGCTCATACTGCTTGGAAAATCCTCCAAACTGTGCATGAAGGCACAAAGGCAGTTAAGATAAACAAACTGCAGCAATTAACTTCTAGGTTTGAAAACATTAGGATGTCTGATGATGAATCCTTTGATGAATTTTATGCCAAACTAATGATATTGTTAATTCTGCTTTTAATTTGGGTGAAATCTATGATCAACCTAAGATTGTTAGGAAGATTCTTAGATCTTTAACTGAAGACTTTAGACCCAAAGTGACTGCCATAACTGAAAGCAAGGATGTGGACTCCATCCCTGTTGATGAGCTTGTAGGATCTCTTCAATCCTATGAGTCTGACCTACCTAAAGTAAACAAATCCAAATCAATGGCTCTTAAGTCAGTTGATGATGTTGATGGTGGTGGATTTGATGATGAGCTCTCTGCTACAGAGATTGCCTATCTTGCCAAAAACTTTAAGAACTTTCTTAGGAATACAAATAGAAAGGCAAGAGGTACTTACACTGCTGAACCTAGAAATTTTAGGAAGAATGATCCCACTAAGGTTAACAATTTTGAAAAACCTAGAGAAATTTCTGGTCAATCTTCTAATAACTCTTTGGGTCCTCAGTGTTTTGGCTGTCAAGGGTATGGTCATGTGAAGTCTGAATGTCCTACATTCTTAAGGACTAAGGGTAAAGCTATGGCTGTAACCCTTAGTGATAATGAGGTTTCTGATGATGAGTCCGGTGGTGCGAGGATGGAAACTTCAATATATTTGTGCAGATTTCTTATTGGTGGCTTTAGGGGATTTACTTTTGGCATTATTTGAAGACATTTGAGAACATCTTTTGGCTTTAGGGGGTTCTAATTATATTATGCTACATTTTTTGTATTGTTATAAAACATTTTAAGTTATTGTATGTGTTGCAAACAATTATTGTATGGAAGGAGTTTGAATTTGATACTTGTTTTAATTTTAACTTGTGCAATGTATGGATCGATTTTTTATAAATGTGTTGTTGAAATAAATGTGTTAATCAAATGTGAGGTTTTAATAATGTAATGACAGGTTACACGTTAGTATCAACGTCATGAAAATAATAAAAACAGAAAATATGTTTTAGTGACGAATTTTTTCGTCACAAATATGGCAACAAAAAATTGTTTTAGTGACGAAATATTTCGTCACTAAATGCAGTGGAATTTTGTAAGAAATGGTTTTAGTGACGAAAATTTTTGTCACTATATGTGCATGGATTTTCTTAAAAATAGTTTTAGTGACGAATATTTTCGTCACTATATGTACCCGAAAATAGTTTTAGTGACGAAATTTTTCGTCACTAAATACTGTTTTTAGCGAGGAAAACATTTAGCGACGAAACGTTTTCGTCGCTAAAAGTTTTTTTTTTTTAATACCAAATTCGACTTTTAGTGACGAAATATTTCGTCGCTAAAAGTCGCCAGGACTTTTAGCGACGGGGCTACAGTGACGAAACGAATTTCGTCACTAAAAGTCCAATTTTGTCACTAAAGGTTCTTAGTGATGAAAAACTGGACTTTTAGTGACGAATTTTTTCGTCACTAAAAATACATTTTCTTGTAGTGCTTAATGAATTCTCTACTTGTCTTTCATGTCCTCTAGGAGAGCATTATCAATTAGCTTCAAATCTCAAGGTTGACTCCTCCTCAACATGAGATTTAAGCATGCATACTTTGAATTTTCCCACCCTAGGTTTAGATTTTAGTGGGTTGATGCGAAAAAGAGGCTAAGTGTTTAAAGGCTCAAATGGGCTAGCAAAGGATAATGATCATTCTAGGTATTAAGGTGTAATCTTGTTTTACCAAAGACGGCCTCCTATCCCTAGCAATGCTTGCTTGTAGGCATAGTGACTTGAGCTCTTTTAATAAATCCCTCTTAAAAGAAAAATTGGAGACATAAAAGTTTTCAGAAATTTGGAATGAATGCATGAGCCTTTTGAATTTTTTGGATGGATAGATTTTCTTTGATTGCCTTGTAAGACTATTTCTTCTTTTATTCAAAGTAATTCAGTAAAATTGTTTACACGGATCAAATAAAATCAATCCTTTCTTAGTACAAGTTGATTGTTCAAGCCTTTAAACATCTTAATTTAGAAAAAGTTTTGTCTAAAGGATCCTCATGTACCATTTTGAAAAGACAAATTTAAAGAATCTTGAAATCTTTGAAAGAAAAAAATGGGTCTTTTGGAAAAAAATCACTAGGAAGTCCAATGCCCCTAGTTCAAAGAATTTTTTATTTTTTTTAAATGACTTAAGGGCTCAATGCCCCTAGTCCAAGGAATTTTTTCATTTGAAAATTTTTCTCTTTTTTTGGGAAAGATTTGGAAATCTTGAATTTTTTTTTTTTTGAATTTTTTTTGGTATATTCATTCAATGCCAAAATGCAACNGTTATCTTAGCTGAAGGGAGGTACAGGCTGACACCTTAAAGGCTGACGGTTCCATGAAGACCATAACTTGGTCATCACGCATGGGTTTGAGAAATTGCTTGTATTCCACGCCAAGTATCAGAGTCCTATAAGGAAAGGATTCCGCAATCTACGCGCATAAGGATTCCTACAAGGAAAAGACTTCTACTCCAAGGAAGAGAGGTCCACCCTCTACTACTATAAAAACCCCAATACCCTCACAAGCCAAGGTATGCATAATTGACCCCGCTCTAGCACTTTAGAGTTGTGAGAAGTTCTAACTTGACCTTCGGAGGGTATTTGGCCGGTACCACACCGGTGCTCTCTGTGAAGTCTTTTCCTTTTTGTTGTGCAGGTGCTGTTTTGAGCGTGCAAGCGTCGTGCAACTCACTGGTGAGATTTTCGGCATCATCAGGAATTAAATTAAACTAAACGAAGTCAGCCTTGTTCAAGCCGTTTTTTTTTCTTGGCTATGGCCACGCGGCTATGGGTTTGAACAACATTGACAAATTTCAGCAAAAATTAAATGGGTTTGAGCTTATTTTGTCACTCTTATTTTCATTGAACAATATTGATAAAATTCAGCAAAATTTAAAGTAGAAATTATATTTTACTATTGAAAAATATACCTTAGATTACATTTTGCACTATAAACTTTCCGAATTCACATTTATCTCCCTATTACTAACAGAAAAGTGGACTATGGTGGTGAAATCGAGTGAGGAGAACAAATTTCGTCTCTAAATGATAACATTCTGTGAGAGACCGCACCCCCGGCCCGTTTTTATGAATGTTGGGCCAAACCCACGTGAATGGGTGGAGTCGTGTTATTGCCTCTCAAAATGGAGGTTTGACTAGTTATATTTTCCCCTTTAGATTAAGGGTTTTACAATGGAGTCGCCACTTATTTAATTATTGGAAAAATAAGAAAACCATAATTTAAAAAAAATTCTCATTTTATTAATTTGAAATTGAATTTACATTGAACATAGGAAATTACATGGCTTTGGTCCTAGATACAATCTAAGATAAAGTACATGACTTTGTTTCCTAGTTACAATCTAGAAATTGAAAATTACAAGGATAAGCACTTGATCTACTAACCCTTGATCTAAGTTCGGAGGCTATGTAACAAGGTGGGAAGGTGTTAGGCACCCATCTTGCCCGGTGAAACCGGTCTTCTAGACTATGGTGGCCAACAATCATATCATATCATCCAATATGTCAATCAATTTGCATGTTGAATTTGATGGGTGTGTGCATGTGATAAACCCTAATTCAATTTATTGAGCATTACATTTGGATTGAAAAATAAATTCTAGTGAATGTGTGTGTATGGTGATATCCTAGATTCAAGGACTTGAAAGAATTATGAAAGAAACATGTTTTTCATATTTTTGATGTAGATTTAAGATTAAAACTAGTGTTTATGCATGAACATGTGATGAATAACCAAGAACATGTGAAGAACATATAAGAACAATTAAGAACATTCAAACATATTCAAATGATTACTATCATGCTTTAATCTTAAACCCTTATCATGGTAACACAAAAAACAAGTTAGGGAAAGGGATTATACCTTCATGCAAGATTCATACGGTGGAGGAGGAGACTCTTGGTGGAGGTCCTAAGGGTGGAGGAAAAAAGAAGAACTAGGAGAGGGAGAGTGAGTCTCACTCAATACCTTGAGTTTCAGGAAGACCAAGATATGACAAGACTACTCTACTTCACTAGAACTCAAGAGAGGAGAAGAGAGGGGATTTTTT
>NW_027070230.1:283642-298794 GCF_002906115.3 Quercus suber
TTACCATTTGCAAACCTAAAAGATACCATTTACAAAAGCATTTGAGCCTATACCATTTACAAACCTAAAACGAAACTTGTATAGGCTCAACAAAAAAACTAATCCAGGGCTTCTTCGTGTTGAGTGATAAACATTCATCACCCAAGATACCATTTACAAAAGCATAAAAATGAAAATCAACATTCAGAATCAGATATAGGGCAGATCTGCCTGGGCAGTTTCACAAAAGTATAAAAACGAAAATGAATATTCATTCCAGTGGCAAGACTAACAATTAGCATAACTAGAATTGATACATACTTTGGTTGAGATCCATAGTTTTAAGTAGAAAACACCAACTGAAAAATTGAAACAAACATCTCAGAGACTCAGACTGGAAATTTTCAGTCTCTAAAAATTTCAAAAAAAAAAAAATTGAAGAAAACTATAGAACAGAGGCGGTGAGATCTTGGATCGGCGATGAGGGTGAGTAAGAGCTTGACCGGCGGTGGTGAATGCTTGGACCGGCGGTGAGAGGCTGAGAACTTGGGCCGGCGGTGCTCGAGAGGGAGTGAGATTGAGAGTGAGTGAGACCGTCCATGTGAGCTATGTGAGATTGAGAGTGAGTGAGGCACTGAGGTGAGGGCTGAGGCGGCTGTGTGTTGTGTAAGCTGAAGAAGAGTAAGGGGGCTGAAGAAATGAGCAACAGATTAGGGTTTATAACTATATATATATATATATTTAAGAGGATATGTAAGTAATTTTGTATATAAACGGGTCGGGTCCGGGTTCGGATCAGGTTTTGATAAAACCCGGACCTGACCCGGACCTGGTTCGGGTTTTTTTTCAAAAACCCATACCCGACCCTATTCTTTATCGGGCCGGGTAAAATCCGACCCATTAGGGTCGAGCCGGGCCGGGTACCCACGGGTCGGGCCCAAATTGCCATGCCTAATCTTACGCTGTGATTTCTAGCGCCCTTGTTGCTCTAGGAATGCTTGTGTTCTCTCTCTCTCTCTCTCTCTCTCTCTCTCTCTCTCTGTGTGGGTTTAAATTTCCTTTTACATTTAGGGATTTGGTGATTTAGGTTTAGGGTCGGGGGTTTGAAAATGGATTTTAATTTGGTTTTGGGTTTGTTTCAAGTTGTAAAAATTTGATGGTTTTTCTTGGGTTTGATAAATGGGGGTTCATGTTTAATATGGATGTGTCATGTGTGTGTGTATGTTAATGGTTGTTTCGTCGTGGGTTTGGGTATTGCTATTCTTGTGGGTATGTGACAATGTACGTAGATGTGTTTGTATGTTTTTTATTTGGGATTTTGGTTTACTGTGTCTATGGTTTCATATTGCGAGGTTGTGAAAATGGGTTTTCAGGAAGTTAAGGCTTGCCATAGTTATAGTTTTCTTTCTCATAAACAACTCAACCCATTAGGTCTGGCGGAATGATGGTGGGATGTCACGTGAACTGCGTGATATTACTCAATGGTATTTGTTGTACAATAGTCTCATGTTGGAGCCGTATTTAGAGTATGTTATTAAGGACGAAACCAGGATTCGAACCTTAGGGGGGGGGGGGGGGAAGCTTAAAACAAAAAAAAATTATGGAACTAAAAGCTAACATCTATTCCAAATTCAAAAAAATACAACCTACAAAATAAGTGTTTCTTAAACATTTTATATTATAAAAATATCAATAAAATATAACATACAAAATAAGTTTTTCTTAAACATTTCAACATATTTATCAAAATGGAACTCGACGCTCTTTTAAATCTCGAAAGTCGTCTATGATTGATTCCGTACCAAATTTTTCTACAATCTCCTTCTCAATGTACAAAATCATAGAGTCCATTAGAAAATCATCATCCATCTTGTTGCAAAGCCTATTCTTGACAATATTCATGGCTAAAAATGCTAGCTCTGTAGTTGCAGTAGAAACTGGAAGAATGAGCACAAGTGTAATCACTCTATAAAAATATGGGTAAAATAATGATTTTCATGTTTTTACCAATCATTGGCACAACTCATAAATATTAGATAGCTTTTTGAAGTCCGGATGTTGAACTACATTGTGCTCATAATGATCAACTTCTGCCTTTAAAAGTGTCATTTCTTGATTTGTGAAGTATTTTAGATAAAACTTGCTTACTAATAACAAAATGTCTTTACTTCTAAAAGACTCGTGCCTTTTTAGGATCAAGAGCTGAACTAAGATTAAGCAATTCCACCGCATGCTTACTAAACCGATGATTTAATTCTTGTAATATAGAATCTATCACAGCATAAAAAATATCTACCCAATAATGATACTCAATTATGAAGTCATCTTGTTGATGACGAGCTAGACCTCCTCTCTCAACATAACAGGCATTCATATTTGGGACATCTATGTCACGTGCCTCACAAAATGATTTCATGGTGGTAAGTAAACTATCCCATTTATCATCTCTAAATTTTTTAATAAGTGCTTTAGTGGATGAAACAAAATTCATGGCATTTAAAATTTTTTGAGATTGACACTGCAAAGCTTGACAAAGTGCATCAGTGAAAGAAAACAAACTGCATCAGTGATCTCCATAATTTCTTTCATCAGATGCAAAATAAACACAAATTCAAAAGAAATCATAGCATGATAAGATGAGTATGTTGCTTCTTGTTGGGAAGTAGTATTTCCTTCCTTGATGATCTTAAGTAAAATTTCACATGTTGGACCAAATATCTTTACCAAACTAGAAATCGATCTCAAGTGAGAACCCTAACAAGTATAGTATCAAGCTCACCAATTTCAACAAAATATGCAATTTGATAAGCATAAGCATTTTTTTAGTTGTTCAGTACGCTTGCATGAAGCACCAACAACATTGATAATAGAAAATAATCTATTAAAAAAACTTTGAACAAGAATAACTTCTTTTGATGTTGCCACTAATGCTAATTGCAAGAAATGTGCAAAACAATAAATGTAGTAAGCATATGGACAATCATTTAAAACCAAAGTTTTTAATCCATTCCACTCACCTCGCATATTGCTTGCACCATAATATCATTGCCCTTAAATATCTTGAATATCCAAACTATGATGTGACAAGATAGAATATATTTCATCTTTTAGGGTTAATGTCGTAGTATCAGGGACATGAACTACCCTAAAAAAAGGTTCTCAAACAAAACCATCTTTGTCTACAAATCTTATAACAATAGCCATTTGCTCTTTCATTTACTCAGCACAAGCTTCATCAACGATTAGGCAAAACTTTGCATCACAAATTGCCTTCTTCACCTTGTTTAAAAATACATGTAAGATTTCTTTTTGGATTTTTGGTGATTTGTAAGAGGCTTTTTGGGAGCTTTCTCTATCTCTTCTACAACATATTCATTATATGATACCACCAAATCCAATATTTTAATTAAATTCACACGATTAATTGAATAAAAAATTTCATCCCATCCTCTAAAACAAGGCCTTGAAATGCAAGCACTTAGACAACATCATTGTTTGCAATTTGATCAAAATTGAAATTTTCAAGTACCTTTTGTATGTGTTGAGACTAGTTCATCAAATCTGCCATGGCTTGCTCGGAAGCTCTATGAAAAGAATTAGGTTCTTTTCCAATATGATTTAAAAATGAACAATTATTTACATCATTAACTACCCAAAAAAAAAAAAAAATTCAAGAACAAAACCATCTTTATCTACAAATCTTATAACAATAGCCATTTGCTCTTTCATTGACTCATCACGAGCTTCATCAACGATTAGGCAAAACTTTGCATCACCAATTTCTTCATGAATTGCCTTCTTCACCTTGTTTGAAAATACATGTAAGATTCTTTTTGGATTTTTGGTGTTTTGTAAGAGGCATTTTTGGGAGCTTTCTCTATTGCTTCTACAAAATATTAATTATATGATACCACCAAATTGAATATTTTAATAAAATTCCCATGATTAATTGAATCAAAAATTTCATCCCATCCTCTAAAAGCAAAGCCTTGAAATGCAAGAACTTTGACAACATCATTGTTTGCAATTTGATCAAAATTGAAATTTTCAAGTACCTTTTGCATATGTTAAGACTGGTTCATCAAATCTGCCAATGGCTTGCTCAGAAGCTCTATAAAAAGAGTTAGTTTTTTTCATAATATGATTCAAAAATGAAAAATTATTTACATCATTAAATTTCTTCGAATTCTTAAATCTATCCTTACTGAATACATGATTCCTAGAATTCCCAGTTGGCTTATTAAAGAGAAAGCATGGTAGACAAGAGGCAGCATCTTTACTAGGTGAATATTCAAGCCATGTACAAAATGACTCAATTACAAGCCATGAATGTTGAAATCTATGAGAATGACTTCCAAATTTAGTTTTCTTGTACTCACCTAGTTTAGGCTGGTAGGGACCAAGTGTAGACACCGTATTTTATACCCTTATGACTCGGGCCCTCGTTCCCCAATAATAGTAAAATTATAGAGCCCAAGGTTGGTTTAGGGCTCGATCAAATTATAAATTGACTTGAGGAAGGTTTTATGGAAAATGTAACTCTTTTATGAATAAAATAAAGCTATTTTTAGAAAATAAAAGTTACAAAAACCTTAGGGTTGCGTACGCATACACATGTATGCGTGTGCAGGTTCAATGTTTGCGTACATAGCTAGGGTTCCAGAAGCTAAGAAAGGAATGTTTTCTACATTAAAATCTGAGGTTTGGAATGAATCCTACATCATTTAAGAGCCGTTCTAAACTCCCATTTTTCAACTATACAAAGCCTTACATGGTATATTTCAAAAAGATAGAGAAATCACATAGAAAATCCTAAGGAAAACCTAAGATTCACTAGAAATAGTGAATCAGAGAGGGAAGTCAATTTTCTTTTGGTTGGCACATTTTCTGGCCTTGAACTTCGAGTTTTGAGATTACTAATCACTCTTGTATTTGATTGTGAATAGATTTGACTGAGAAGAATGGTCAGAATCAAGCCTAAGAGCTTTTGTTTTGAGGTATATGTTCTAAAAGTTCAATTAGTGTATAAAACACCAATGAACATTTAGACCCCCAAAATCAAAATTACCAACACAAGCTTATACAAAAACAATATATGTGCGGAATGATGAATATAAGCTAAACCCAAATTGGTAAAACATTCTAAACCAAAATTAATTACAAACACAGCAGTAATTAAAAGGTAAAGAGAAATGGAAGAGAGATGCAAATACAAAGATAACATGGCAATGTGTTATCGAAGAGGAAATCAAAGTACTCGGCGAAAAACCTCTCCGCCGCCCTCCAAACCGTAAATGATCCACTAAAGAATATAGTTGAAAAACATGAATAGCAGAAGACCCTCCAAGTCTAATCTACCCAGTGCACCTAAGCCCTCCAAGCTTCTTGCTCCAAGAGGGTTACGCCGAACCTTGTTTTCTTTAGCTTACCAGATCCCGTAATAAGCCTATTGCATCAACCAAACGAATTGGTCCTCTCTGAACTACTTCCCAACCACCAAAATACCTCCTCACTGATATGGGTATGGTGAGATAAGGATTTGACAAAATGTACCTCTCAAGGATATGTCAATGGAGAGGGTGAGAGTAGAGGAATTTGGAGAATCAAAGGATGAAGATTGTGGATGAGTCAATCTTGTTTTTCTCCAGGGTTTTTCTCTCAAAATTCTCTCTGGAAACTCTCTACATTTTGTGGGTATAAGGGTATTTATAGTAGGGTGAACGAGGAATGTGAAATGTCAGTTTTCAACAAACAGGGCATTCTAGCAACTCAAGCTTGCGACTGGAATGAGTCGTGAGTTTGAGTCACGAGCTAATTGCCTGGCCAGACTGGAAGTTTTGTCCTATAGTGCTCCAGCTGTCGTGACCTTTCAACTCCCCCTGCATGCTTCACACGTATGCCATTCTAGCGACTTGCCAGTCGTGAGATTCAGTCACAAGACTCCTTTGAATTGCACACATCTTAAGTTTTCTTCACACTTTCTCACACACCACCCTTACATAATTCCCACCTAAATACAGGATATCTAATTGCTAAATTACAAGTAAATTTGGCAAGGAATAAATTCAACACATGATTAAATAAATTCAACCTTACAATCTCTCCCTTTGGCTATTCCGTGACAAAATCCTAAAACAAACACTAGACTTAACATGTAGGTTGGGAACAGTTGTCAAAACTTACTCACACCTAACTCTAGAAACTATGAAGCTCTTGAACCATACGAACAAGTATTTCTTGAAAACAACAACACAAGATGATCATTGTAAGCAGAAATCTTGAAATGTATATGGAGCAAGCATAATGTGATCAAGTGGTGAAGATTAAAGCATTAAAGCATGACTTGACCAAATAGGAACAATCACTATAAATAGTGATCACAATGATCATTCACACAAGGAATGAATCATTTGCATGTCCAACACTTAATCAATACAAAAACGCAAAGTAATTATATCAAGGATATAAAATCCAACAAGGGCACAAGCATGATGTACTAAAGAAAATGCATAATATTAACTAAAAGTACTTAAGCTATAAAGCATGGGTACAAAAATAAAGTACTGAATATGAATTGAAAGATTTAAACCAATATACTTAAAGCTTTAAACACAAGCAATGTAAATATTCAAGAGTTATAAAAACTATAGACAAATAAGTTGTGATGAACTTGGAACATATATACATGCAACCTAAAACACTTGCATAAAACACATTAGACCCGCAAGGTGAAGCAAGTAATAAAAAAACAAGTATAATGTTACAAGTAAATTGCGATCAAGTAAACATGATATGAAACATGTGAGCAACCTGATCATACACCAAAATAGTCATATAGAAATGACTACAATGATCACATAATAAAGCAAATGATCATTCGAACATGCAATCGATGAAGCACAATAGCATAAGAAAGTATGCATGTCCAACACACAAACATGATGCAATGAGAACAACAAAGCATAGATGCTAAACATAACTCAAAGCACCATAAAGCGAACAAGAAAAAAAAAAACAAAATAAAGTTTTCTTATTAACACAATGTCTTCTCCCCCTTGGTATATGTATCTCCCCTATGAAAAAACTTTCCCCGTACAAATGTGCAAGAGAAATAAAATTTTTCCCCTTAAAAATGTGCACAAGAGTCATATAAAAATAACAAAACTCTTCGGTTTACTACTCTAGAGTATACTCTCCCCCTTTTTGACACGAATAGACAAAGGGTCAAGGGAAAATAAGGGCAAGAGATGAAGGTATGAACAAGAATAAAGATACATGAGGGGTGCAAGATGAATGAGAAAATGAAGCTCAAACAAAAGACAAAATAAAATGCTACAAAGCATAGGTACATATGACATGCTAGGATGAAAAAATAAGGTATAGACCAATGCATGACAAGGGTAGCAAAGGTGTGTGCAAGAGGTGGCTATGTGCAATGCATGACCAAAGCATAGAAAATGCACATGTTGGGTAAGTTGTGTTAAATACACAACCAATGATCCAAACATGTTTCTAATGAGGAAACATGAGAAACCCCAAAATTTGATATTCATCAGAGTCCAAACAAATGAGAAAATGCTTAAGAGGCATTTTATCAAACACCTAGCGTGCACACTATGAACAACAATGTAAAACAATGCATGAACATCATGAAAACTACCCTTAATATATGTTCTTTTTACCACAAGGGGCTAACATCCAAAGCAAATTATCAAAAGAAACCAATCCCATACAAAATTTGACAAAAATTAAGTTTTCCCAGCCCTTATAATGAAAATCCCAACCAAGAGCACAAAACTCTCCAAAACATAATCTAAGGATCTAAATTAATGAAAAGAGTTTAAAATTACCTTAGAGATGTTAATGAAATGAAAAATCATTCAAATTGATTAGGTTTTGATGTAAAAATATTGAAAGAGGAGTTTTAGAGAGGATGTGAGAGGTTTAAAATAGGTTTTCCAAGAAAAGCTCTTTAAAAACTATTTCTAGGCGTTTCACGACTAGGCGAGTCGCGAAGATTTTCACGAGTTGCGAGTGAGTCGCGAAAGCTTTTGGATGAACTTATGACTTGCGAATTTTGTGACTAGCGAGTCGCGAGATGAGTCGCGAAGATTTTCTCGAGTCGCAAGATGAGTCACGAAAAATGCATTTTTTCAATTTCGCGACTGGCAAGTCGCGAGATGAGCCGCAAAAAACTCTGACACCTATTTTTCAACACAAAACATGTTTAAAACAATAAAAAAAACAAAGTAAGCACAAAATATGAACACAAAGAGTGATAAAAATCATTCCAAATACTGATAAAATGATCAAAAATCTTTTTAGTTTGATCCATAAATAGTTGAGCGCACACACATCACATTTAAAAAAGTACAAACAAATGAATAAGGCATTCATTGAACATTAGGCATGTGTGTTGTGTGTGTGTATCAAATGTGAAATAGTCCTTAGTCTAAAGTAAAGTTTCAATGATCAATTCAATCAAGTCATACATAACTAGTATTAAGTCAAGTGGTCTACCTCAATTATAGAAATGAACATATATGACCTTCCACAAGAAAATGATTACATATCTTTGAAGCTTTTAATTTGTCTTCTTTACAATTCATAACATTTGATCTTTTTTTTTTTAATCTTTTCATCTCCTTTTGAGATCGATGCCTAAAATTTTTTATATTTCAATTTGATGAACAAGCCTTTGGCTTTTGGGCACCATACATTTTCAATACAAGTCGCTTTCCCTTTTTTCTAGTCAAATACTAATATGTTCGATGGCTTTTGTAGCTCATTATTTCTTTTTGAGATTTGACATTTGTTA
Organism: Quercus suber; assembly: GCF_002906115.3. Classification (NCBI taxonomy): domain Eukaryota; kingdom Viridiplantae; phylum Streptophyta; class Magnoliopsida; order Fagales; family Fagaceae; genus Quercus; species Quercus suber. The sequence continues at coordinate 292,440 of NW_027070230.1, forward strand.
AACTCTTTAAGCAAAAATAAAAGAGTGGGAAGAGATATAGGCACAAGTCTACACATTTATCAAAATCAACATGACTATTTACTAATCATTCATGACAAGTTTGAAGATCGATTTACAACAATTACACATAGATGTCAAGATTTTTCTCACAAAAATATAAGTGCATATAGAACAAACTAAGCTCGTAAATGCATAAAGCCATTAGTACAAAGGTACTAGACCAAACTCACATGAGATATGTGCTCAAACATATACAATCAAACTTTTTGAATTTTCCACTTTTTATGTGTTTTTTGGATTTTTTACACACACAAAAACAAAAGCATAAAAGTAAGATCAAATACAAAAACAATAAAAATAATGCATATAAAGAGATGCATGATACACAAGTGCATGACAATGAAGCATCTAATGCATGAAGGGTCCTATAAAGATCGAAAGAATTAGATCAAGGACCAAAAGAGCAAAAGCTCAACAATAGGAAGCCTTCCTCATCCAAACGGAACGATTGTTTGGAATGAATGTCTCATGAGAAGTGAGATGAGAGTTGGAAGAATAAAAACCGGAGATGCACATAAACAAGGAGGTAAGAACATCGAAAACTTTCTTCAACAACTTACCATTTTCCCCCAAAACCAGTTTTGCTTTCATAGCACAACTTCCAAAAAATTCAAGTTTCTCTTTTCTTTTGATTCTTTTAAAAGCTTGAAACTTGGAGCAATGAGGTCTAAGATGACCAAAGGCACTACAATGGTGACAAACAATGGCTTTAGGTCCAATAGGCTTTTTAGGGAGGGATCTAGCACCATAGTTTTGTTCTTTCTTCAACATGGGGCATTGAAGTCTTATGTGACCAATCACACCGCAATGATGGCAATGAGGAACAAACTTAGATCCACTCAATTCCCTAGGATGGGATCTAAACAAAGGCCTAGGCTTAAAAGTCTTTCTCTCCACTTTTTGTTTTCTTTTGTGTGGAGGAATGTACACCGATTTGTCCTTTAAGGTAGAACACAAAATAGACATAAAATTGTGTACCACAATATGATTGCAACAAATATTTACATCCTTTTTAATAGTAGGTTCGGCAATCAAACACTTGGCATGCATCTTAAAAGATTCATTTTCACATTTTAGCTCATCAACAAGTTTATTAGACAAAACAAATTTAGCATCCAAGTTCATATTCAAACATCCAAAATCTTTCAGCTTTTCAAGAGAATTTTCAGCAAGATTCTTATATTTCTCAACCAATTTATTGGATTCATTAAGCTTAACAATCAAATCATCTTTTTCACAAAATAACTTGCTCAAATTCTTTTGAAACTTCTTAGCATTTTTCTTCAAGAGTTTGATGTTAGGAATATCAATAACACCCAAAGATTCATGTAACATAGCATCACAATCATGAGGATTATCACTCATAGAGGCATTTTCACAAATACATGGCATGTTACATTCATCATCAACCAAAACATGCATAAAGGCATACAAAGCACTATCCAAGGCAAATAACACAAAAGGTCAATGATCACACTTAGGTAATGAAACCAAAACAAGTGTACCCACTCTGATACCAATTGAAAGTTCAATTAGTGTATAAAACACCAATGAATGTTTAGACTCCCAAAATCAAAATTACCAACACAAGCTTATACACAAACAATATATGTGCAGAATGATGAATATAAGCTAAACTCAAATTGGTAAAACACTCTAAACCAAAATTAATTACAAACACAGTAGTAATTAAAAGGTAAAGAGAAAGGAAAGAGAGATGTAAACACTAAGATAACACAGTGATGTGTTATCGAAGAGGAAACCAAAGTACTCGGCAAAAGACCTCTCTGCTATTGATAAATCTGGTTTTGTATCTCATACAAAATACACAGCAGAAGCAACAAACATGGATCTATTTCATTAATGATTGATAACATGCACTATGTAAATTTCAAAATTTAAGAACAAGATAGCGTACCTTGGTGTGGTGAAATTCAAAACAAAAGATTATAGTTATTTGAGAACACTTTTAATCTTCACTCCAATTCCACCTTACGCCCAAGAAGTGTGGTCTCTCAATCAATTTCCAAGGGAGAATAATCGAGCGAGTTCACTCACACATACACACCATTTCACAATGATGTCTCTCTTAAAAAAAATTTGTATGTTTCTCCCTTTATAACTAAATGATTATCTAATTGGGCTAGCCTATTGGGCCCTTCCAATTGGGCTTTAGCGTGTCGATTGGAGTGGGACCAAAGGGACCAATAAGACACTAGCTCCAATGGACCTTGGGCTTTTTTGTCAACTCTTAACAAGTCCAAAGTTACCATTAATTATATTTAATGTCACTATATAAATATAATTGCACTCTAGACCTTATTAATAAATTATATCTCAATACTTTATTATACATGCAACCCCTTCATAAAATATTCGTAATAATACAAAGTCATAAATATAGACTGCCACTTTGAAGATTACAACATCTTAATCATTGAGTACCCAGTTTAATCTTTTAAAGTTATTCACCATATATTTATGAAATCTAATTTCATAAATATGTACTTTAGTAATTTCCTACCAAAGTGGTTAGGCCTAACTCTCTGAATAACTAAACTCATTAAACTTATCTCAAGGGAATATTTTATATCTCTGTTAAGAGATTATAAATTCTATCTTAAGAATATATGTTCCATTAACATCAAATGTGGATGCCCAACATACTGAGGTTTTAACCATTACTTTAGATCTCACTCGTGATATATCAAAGCAACCTACACTCCATGATCGGGTTCATTATTCTCTCAGGATTAAGAGTTCATATAAATAGAAGTCGTGGGATTTATTATTCATTTGACGGTCATTAGGAGAATAACAAATCTCACAGTAGTCCAGTTCAATATGTCTTAACTCTTAAAACATATCAACATATCAACTAGAAGTCTTCACTTCCATGATCAAAACAAATCATCTTAGTTGATATGTTATAGTCTCCACAGATGAAATGCCCAATTTCATCACCTATTACGAACTATAATTCTGAGTTTACAAAGAACTTGTGATTTATATCTTTTGTGACTTTTCACATAAATTACATACTATACATCTCTGAACTATATGATAATATTTGAATATTCATGTTACCATTATTTTAGATTATAATAAAACAACTTTATTAATCAAAACATTAAGTCATACATAATGTCATATATAATAACGTACATAGCATCATACAATAGGATTTAAGGGCACTAATCCTAACATCCGCCACCCTCTAAGTGGTCAATAATCCACTAAAGAATAAAGTTGGGATACATGAATAGCAGAAGACCCTCCAAGCCTAATCTACCCAGTGCACCTAAGCCCTCCAAGCTTCTTGCTCCAATAGGGAACCTTGTCTTCTCTAGCTTACCGGATCCCGCGATAGCCGATTGCATTAACCAAATGAATTGGTCCCTTCTGAACTGCTTCCTAAGTACCAAAGTACCTCCTCATTGATATAGGTATGGTGAGATAAGGATTTGACTAAATGTACCTCTCAAAGATATGTCAATGAAGAGGGTGAGAGTAGAGGAATTTGGAGAATCAAAGACTAAAGATTATGGATGAGTCAATCTTATTTTTCTCTAGGGTTTTTCTCCCAAAATTCTCTCTGAAAGCTTTCTACATTTCTTGGGTATAAGGGTATTTATAGTAGGGTGTATGAGGAATGTGAAAGGTTAGTTCTCAACAAACAGGGCATTCTGGCAACTCGAGCTCGTGACTGGAATAAGTCGCGAGTTTGAGTCGTGAGCTAACTGCCTGGCTAGACTGAAAGTTTTGTCCTGTAGTGCTCTAGCTATCGTGACCCTTCAGCTCCCCCTGCATGCTTCACACGTGTGTCATTCTGGCGATTTACCAGTCGCGAGACTCCTTTGAATTGCACACATTTTGAGTTTTCTTCAACTCTCTCACACACTATCCTTACATAATTCCCACCTAAATACAAGGTATCTAATTGCAAAATTACAAGCAAACTTGGCGCAAAATAAAGCTAACACATGATTGAATAAATTCAACCTTACATGTTACCCTTTTTTTTTTCTTTTTCTGCTTTAATCTTGCTACTTTCCTTGTTTCTTTTGTGTTTTTGTGATGTAATATGCTTGTTTAGTTTAGGTTTACTTAGTTTTTCTATTTTAAAGCATGTTATGTTGTTAGTTTCTTTATTTTAAGTTCTGCTCTGTTTCTGTGTTTTTGGGTTAAGGTTCTAGGGCGTGTCTGCATGCGCATGCTTTCTGCATGTGTACGTAGACTTGAAGTATATGTACGTATACAACTAGCTTGCATACGCAGGCCTATGTATGCGCATGCATACTTGAGCCTAGGAATCCTAATTCAAGTTTTCTGCTTCTGTTTCTTTATTCCTTTAGTGCAATATGCCTTGGTTTTGTTCTTTTTTCTGTTTTTTGAGTCTTTGCTTTGCTGTTTATTTGTTTGTTTGTCTTTAATATGTTGGATTAGGGTTTCTCTTTAATGTTTCCTTTGTTTTACCATAAACATGCATTCACATGTCCATTCATTGATGCATAGGTGCTGTGATGCAGTAAGATAAGTAAGGTAAGGCATGCATTCATATGTACTTGCATATGATTGGGATATGATTTGATGAATAGGATATGTGAATTTGAAATGTGCTTGTGTTCATGATGCTCCTTAAATAATTCTATGTTTCTAGCCTTGCATATCTTGTTTGTTTGTTGCCTTGGATGATATGAGATGATATGCATGATAGATGTATGCTATGTTTGATATGGTTTGTCATGATAGGAGTATGCTAGGGTTTGAATGTGCCTTTAATGAGATAAAGACATAAGATACAATGAGTAGAAGCTAACCAATGGGTCAAGCGGTTTTGGATACCTAACACATTCCCAAAATCGTACCTAAACTCCGAACTCATACTCTGGTAGTAAGATCAATCTTTCCATGTAAGGATGCTATATTTATGATTCCTAGACCTAATCTAGGAGGTGACTCCATCTTTTCTCCGCCCCGGTCCACCTGGCCGAGGCGTACTCCCCCTTAGAAGGAACACTGCTAGCGCCCATACCAAGCTTAATGTAAGCTCGTCGAATTTCATCCTATTCATTAGCATCGTATTCCCTTATTTTCTTACGCTGTCTAGGATCACACACAAAACCTGTACTTTCATCATTGGTGACATTTGGAACTTTTGTTTGAAGATTTTCAAAACCTGGGACATCAATGCTAGAGGTTGGCAACCTTGCATCATTAGTTATGACTTCTAAATTATTTGGATTTTTTCTTTTGAAGAAAATTAATATTATAGTTGACTTACTCATGATCTAAAAATCAAAAAAAAAAAAAGTTTCATTATTTCCATATTTCATAGTTCTATTTTACCAAAAATTAGTCAAATATGCCCTCACAAGCCACAACAATATTAATGTTAAATTTTTAATCATGTATTAGATACACCAACTAAAAAAGGGACTTCTAAAAAAAATTCTAAAAGAAAGGAACATAGTTACACACCCACACCCACACCCACAACATGACAACAATTTTAATAATTAATTAATGCTATCTGTATATTGACTGTTGGTCACACAAAGACTTAAATCACGGCCACATAAAGACTTAAATCACAAGTAGACAAGCTCATATATATTGGCCACAACACACAAAGACAAAGTCATAGACTCAGTCACAGACCAAAGACTCACAAGCTCACAGAATCACAATACTCACTTTATAAATAAAGTCATAAAACCAAAACATAAATTCACAAACACAAACTATAGTCCACCGTACACAAAAAATGTAGAGGCAGAGCACTAGAGTAGAGACAAAAAACACAAATATGAACATGAGAGACGAGAGAAATTTCTCAGATTCACCATACCTTAGCCTATTCAACTCGTGTGTGAGTGTGAACAGTAGCAAATGTAGATCGAATCAAATCTGAGGAATAGCAGCAGCAGCAAATATAGATCAGATCTTATATGAGGAACAACAACAGTAGCAGATGGTAGTGACTATGAAGGCATTTAGTGGAGGAAGAATGAGGTTAGGCAAAGCTGAGAAAGGGAGCTTAAGAGAGAAAAGGTAAGGGTAAAAATTTGGGAATTGTGATTTTGGTTTTCAAAATTTAGTTGTTCTGTGTGTGATTTTTGTTTAGCCTAGATTTATTTTTTATTTTGTAGTTAATTTTAGTTTGTCCAAAAATTGATGTTATACTTGAGATAATTTAATTCATTTAAACCAAAGGATTTTCCTATTGTTCTTGAGTTAAGGGGGCATGGACAATTTAATTCATTTAATCTTTTTTTTTTTTTTTCTTATGGGT